>NW_025064600.1:0-27487 GCF_018152265.1 Drosophila ficusphila
ATTTTGACAAGTCGGGGGGTCATAAAAAACTACAAAATATTGACCAAAAATTCGAAAATAAACCAATAATGCAGCTAGATAGATATTCAATTAAAAAATTTAGAGAGGTATTCCACTTTTAAATCGGGTAAAAATTTCAAAAGTTATGGGCTAAGCCGTGCTGGGATCTGGTCACTTTTCTGCAAACCCATTTTTTGCAAATTTTGACAGGTCGGGGGGTCATAAAAAACTACAAAATATTGACCAAAAATTCGAAAATAAACCAATGATGTAGCTAGATAGATATTCGAATAACAAATTCAGAGAGGTATTCCACTTTTAAATCGGGTAAGAATTTCAAAAGTTATGGGCTAAGCAGTGCTGGGATCTGGTCACTTTTCTGCAAACCCATTTTTTGCAAATTTTGACAGGTCGGGGGTCATAAAAAACTACAAAATATTGACCAAAAATTCGAAAATAAACCAATGATGCAGCTAGATAGATATTTTAACAACAAATTCAGAGAGGTATTCCACTTTTAAATCGGGTAAAAATTTCAAAAGTTATGGGATAAGCAGTGCTGGGATCTGGTCACTTTTCTGCAAACCCATTTTTTTGCAAATTTTGACAGGTCGGGGGTCATAAAAAATTACAAAATATTGACCAAAAATTCGAAAATAAACCAATAATGCAGCTAGATAGATATTTTAACAACAAATTCAGAGAGGTATTCCACTTTTAAATCGGGTAAAAATTTCAAAAGTTTGGGCTAAGCAGTGCTGGGATCTTGTCACTTTTCTGCAAACCCATTTTTTGCAAATTTTGACAGGTCGGGGGTCATAAAAAATTACAAAATATTGACCAAAAATTCGAAAATAAACCAATAATGCAGCTAGATAGATATTTTAATAACAAATTCAGAGAGGTATTCCACTTTTAAATCGGGTAAGAATTTTAAAAGTTATGGGCTAAGCAGTGCTGGGATCTGGTCACTTTTCTGCAAACCCATTTTTTGCAAATTTTGACAGGTCGGGGGTCATAAAAAATTACAAAATATTGACCAAAAATTCGAAAATAAACCAATAATGCAGCTAGATAGATATTCGAATAACAAATTCAGAGAGGTATTCCACTTTTAAATCGGGTAAAAATTTCAAAAGTTTGGGCTAAGCAGTGCTGGGATCTGGTCACTTTTCTGCAAACCCATTTTTTGCAAATTTTGACAGGTCGGGGGTCATAAAAAATGACGAAACATTGACCAAAAATTCGAAAATAAACCAATGATGTAGCTAGATAGATATTTTAATAACAAATTCAGAGAGGCATTCCACTTTTAAATCGGGTAAAAATTTCAAAAGTTTGGGCTAAGCAGTGCTGGGATCTTGTCACTTTTCTGCAAACCCATTTTTTGCAAATTTTGACAGGTCATGGGTCATAAAAAATTACAAAGTATTGACCAAAAATTCGAAAATAAACCAATAATGCAGCTAGATAGATATTTTAACAACAAATTCAGAGAGGTATTCCACTTTTAAATCGGGTAAAAATTTCAAAAGTTTGGGCTAAGCAGTGCTGGGATCTGGTCACTTTTCTGCAAACCCATTTTTTGCAAATTTTGACAGGTCGGGGGTCATAAAAAATTACAAAATATTGACCAAAAATTCGAAAATAAACCAATAATGCAGCTAGATAGATATTTTAATAACAAATTTCAAAAGTTTGGGCTAAGCAGTGCTGGGATCTTGTCACTTTTCTGCACACCCATTTTTTGCAAATTTTGACAGGTCGGGGGTCATAAAAAATTACAAAATATTGACCAAAAATTCGAAAATAAACCAATAATGCAGCTAGATAGATATTTTAATAACAAATTCAGAGAGGTATTCCACTTTTAAATCGGGTAAGAATTTTAAAAGTTATGGGCTAAGCAGTGCTGGGATCTGGTCACTTTTCTGCAAACCCATTTTTTGCAAATTTTGACAGGTCGGGGGTCATAAAAAATTACAAAATATTGACCAAAAATTCGAAAATAAACCAATAATGCAGCTAGATAGATATTCGAATAACAAATTCAGAGAGGTATTCCACTTTTAAATCGGGTAAAAATTTCAAAAGTTTGGGCTAAGCAGTGCTGGGATCTGGTCACTTTTCTGCAAACCCATTTTTTTCAAATTTTGACAGGTCGGGGGTCATAAAAAATGACGAAACATTGACCAAAAATTCGAAAATAAACCAATGATGTAGCTAGATAGATATTTTAATAACAAATTCAGAGAGGCATTCCACTTTTAAATCGGGTAAAAATTTCAAAAGTTTGGGCTAAGCAGTGCTGGGATCTTGTCACTTTTCTGCAAACCCATTTTTTGCAAATTTTGACAGGTCATGGGTCATAAAAAATTACAAAGTATTGACCAAAAATTCGAAAATAAACCAATAATGCAGCTAGATAGATATTTTAACAACAAATTCAGAGAGGTATTCCACTTTTAAATCGGGTAAAAATTTCAAAAGTTTGGGCTAAGCAGTGCTGGGATCTGGTCACTTTTCTGCAAACCCATTTTTTGCAAATTTTGACAGGTCGGGGGTCATAAAAAATTACAAAATATTGACCAAAAATTCGAAAATAAACCAATAATGCAGCTAGATAGATATTTTAATAACAAATTTCAAAAGTTTGGGCTAAGCAGTGCTGGGATCTTGTCACTTTTCTGCAAACCCATTTTTGCAAATTTTGACAGGTCAGGGGTCATAAAAAATTACAAAATATTGACCAAAAATTCGAAAATAAACCAATAATGCAGCTAGATAGATATTTTAACAACAAATTCAGAGAGGTATTCCACTTTTAAATCGGGTAAAAATTTCAAAAGTTTGGGCTAAGCAGTGCTGGGATCTGGTCACTTTTCTGCAAACCCATTTTTTGCAAATTTTGACAGGTCGGGGGTCATAAAAAATTACAAAATATTGACCAAAAATTCGAAAATAAACCAATAATGCAGCTAGATAGATATTCGAATAACAAATTCAGAGAGGTATTCCACTTTTAAATCGGGTAAAAATTTCAAAAGTTATGGGCTAAGCCGTGCTGGGATCTGGTCACTTTTCTGCAAACCCATTTTTTGCAAATTTTGACAGGTCGGGGGTCATAAAAAACTACAAAATATTGACCAAAAATTCGAAAATAAACCAATGATGCAGCTAGATAGATATTCGAATAACAAATTCAGAGAGGTATTCCACTTTTAAATCGGGTAAGAATTTCAAAAGTTATGGGATAAGCAGTGCTGGGATCTGGTCACTTTTCTGCAAACCCATTTTTTGAAAATTTTGACAGGTCGGGGGTCATAAAAAACTACAAAATATTGACCAAAAATTCGAAAATAAACCAATGATGCAGCTAGATAGATATTTTAATAACAAATTCAGAGAGGTATTCCACTTTTAAATCGGGTAAAAATTTCAAAAGTTATGAGCTAAGCAGTGCTGGGATCTGGTCACTTTTCTGCAAACCCATTTTTTGCAAATTTTAACAAGTCGGGGGTCATAAAAAATTACAAAATATTGACCAAAAATTCGAAAATAAACCAATAATGCAGCTAGATAGATATTCGAATAACAAATTCAGAGAGGTATTCCACTTTTAAATCGGGTAAAAATTTCAAAAGTTTGGGCTAAGCAGTGCTGGGATCTGGTCACTTTTCTGCAAACCCATTTTTTGCAAATTTTGACAGGTCGGGGGTCATAAAAAATGACGAAACATTGACCAAAAATTCGAAAATAAACCAATGATGTAGCTAGATAGATATTTTAATAACAAATTCAGAGAGGCATTCCACTTTTAAATCGGGTAAAAATTTCAAAAGTTTGGGCTAAGCAGTGCTGGGATCTTGTCACTTTTCTGCAAACCCATTTTTTGCAAATTTTGACAGGTCATGGGTCATAAAAAATTACAAAGTATTGACCAAAAAATTCGAAAATAAACCAATAATGCAGCTAGATAGATATTTTAACAACAAATTCAGAGAGGTATTCCACTTTTAAATCGGGTAAAAATTTCAAAAGTTTGGGCTAAGCAGTGCTGGGATCTGGTCACTTTTCTGCAAACCCATTTTTTGCAAATTTTGACAGGTCGGGGGTCATAAAAAATTACAAAATATTGACCAAAAATTCGAAAATAAACCAATAATGCAGCTAGATAGATATTTTAATAACAAATTTCAAAAGTTTGGGCTAAGCAGTGCTGGGATCTTGTCACTTTTCTGCAAACCCATTTTTTGCAAATTTTGACAGGTCAGGGGTCATAAAAAATTACAAAATATTGACCAAAAATTCGAAAATAAACCAATAATGCAGCTAGATTGATATTTTAACAACAAATTCAGAGAGGTATTCCACTTTTAAATCGGGTAAAAATTTCAAAAGTTTGGGCTAAGCAGTGCTGGGATCTGGTCACTTTTCTGCAAACCCATTTTTTGCAAATTTTGACAGGTCGGGGGTCATAAAAAATTACAAAATATTGACCAAAAATTCGAAAATAAACCAATAATGCAGCTAGATAGATATTCGAATAACAAATTCAGAGAGGTATTCCACTTTTAAATCGGGTAAAAATTTCAAAAGTTATGGGCTAAGCCGTGCTGGGATCTGGTCACTTTTCTGCAAACCCATTTTTTGCAAATTTTGACAGGTCGGGGGTCATAAAAAACTACAAAATATTGACCAAAAATTCGAAAATAAACCAATGATGCAGCTAGATAGATATTCGAATAACAAATTCAGAGAGGTATTCCACTTTTAAATCGGGTAAGAATTTCAAAAGTTATGGGCTAAGCAGTGCTGGGATCTGGTCACTTTTCTGCAAACCCATTTTTTGAAAATTTTGACAGGTCGGGGGTCATAAAAAACTACAAAATATTGACCAAAAATTCGAAAATAAACCAATGATGCAGCTAGATAGATATTTTAATAACAAATTCAGAGAGGTATTCCACTTTTAAATCGGGTAAAAATTTCAAAAGTTATGAGCTAAGCAGTGCTGGGATCTGGTCACTTTTCTGCAAACCCATTTTTTGCAAATTTTAACAAGTCGGGGGTCATAAAAAACTACAAAATATTGACCAAAAATTCGAAAATAAACCAATAATGCAGCTAGATAGATATTCAATTAAAAAATTTAGAGAGGTATTCCACTTTTAAATCGGGTAAAAATTTCAAAAGTTATGGGCTAAGCCGTGCTGGGATCTGGTCACTTTTCTGCAAACCCATTTTTTGCAAATTTTGACAGGTCGGGGGTCATAAAAAACTACAAAATATTGACCAAAAATTCGAAAATAAACCAATAATGCAGCTAGATAGATATTCGAATAACAAATTCAGAGAGGTATTCCACTTTTAAATCGGGTAAGAATTTCAAAAGTTATGGGCTAAGCAGTGCTGGGATCTGGTCACTTTTCTGCAAACCCATTTTTTGCAAATTTTGACAAGTCGGGGGTCATAAAAAACTACAAAATATTGACCAAAAATTCGAAAATAAACCAATGATGCAGCTAGATAGATATTTTAATAACAAATTCAGAGAGGTATTCCTTTTTTAAATCGGGTAAAAATTTCAAAAGTGATGGGCTAAGCAGTGCTGGGATCTGGTCACTTTTCTGCAAACCCATTTTTTGCAAATTTTAACAAGTCGGGGGTCATAAAAAACTACAAAATATTGACCAAAAATTCGAAAATAAACCAATAATGCAGCTAGATAGATATTCGAATAACAAATTCAGAGAGGTATTCCACTTTTAAATCGGGTAAAAATTTCAAAAGTTTGGGCTAAGCAGTGCTGGGATCTTGTCACTTTTCTGCAAACCCATTTTTTGCAAATTTTGACAGGTCGGGGGTCATAAAAAACTACAAAATATTGACCAAAAATTCGAAAATAAACCAATAATGCAGCTAGATAGATATTTTAATAACAAATTCAGAGAGGTATTCCACTTTGAAATCGGGTAAAAATTTCAAAAGTTATGGGCTAAGCAGTGCTGGGATCTGGTCACTTTTCTGCAAACCCATTTTTTTTCAAATTTTGACAGGTCGGGGGTCATAAAAAATGACGAAACATTGACCAAAAATTCGAAAATAAACCAATAATGCAGCTAGATAGATATTCAATTCAAAAAATTTAGAGAGGTATTCCACTTTTAAATCGGGTAAAAATTTCAAAAGTTATGGGCTAAGCCGTGCTGGGATCTGGTCACTTTTCTGCAAACCCATTTTTTGCAAATTTTGACAGGTCGGGGGTCATAAAAAACTACAAAATATTGACCAAAAATTCGAAAATAAACCAATGATGCAGCTAGATAGATATTTTAATAACAAATTCAGAGAGGTATTCCTTTTTTAAATCGGGTAAAAATTTCAAAAGTGATGGGCTAAGCAGTGCTGGGATCTGGTCACTTTTCTGCAAACCCATTTTTTGCAAATTTTGACAGGTCGGGGGTCATAAAAAATTACAAAATATTGACCAAAAATTCGAAAATAAACCAATAATGCAGCTAGATAGATATTTTAACAACAAATTCAGAGAGGTATTCCACTTTTAAATCGGGTAAAAATTTCAAAAGTTATGGGCTAAGCCGTGCTGGGATCTGGTCACTTTTCTGCAAACCCATTTTTTTGCAAATTTTGACAGGTCGGGGGTCATAAAAAACTACAAAATATTGACCAAAAATTCGAAAATAAACCAATAATGCAGCTAGATAGATATTCGAATAACAAATTCAGAGAGGTATTCCACTTTTAAATCGGGTAAGAATTTCAAAAGTTATGGGCTAAGCAGTGCTGGGATCTGGTCACTTTTCTGCAAACCCATTTTTTGCAAATTTTGACAGGTCGGGGGTCATAAAAAATGACGAAACATTGACCAAAAATTCGAAAATAAACCAATGATGTAGCTAGAAAGATATTTTAATAACAAATTCAGAGAGGTATTCCACTTTTAAATCGGGTAAAAATTTCAAAAGGTTTGGGATAAGCAGTGCTGGGATCTGGTCACTTTTCTGCAAACCCATTTTTTGCAAATTTTAACAAGTCGGGGCTCATAAAAAACTACAAAATATTGACCAAAAATTCGAAAATAAACCAATAATGCAGCCAGATAGATATTTTAATAACAAATTCAGAGAGGTATTCCACTTTTAAATCGGGTAAAAATTTCAAAAGGTTTGGGATAAGCAGTGCTGGGATATGGTCACTTTTCTGCAAACCCATTTTTTTGCAAATTTTGACAGGTCGGGCCTCAAAAAGAATTACAAAATATTGACCAAAAATTCGAAAATAAACCAATAATGCAGCTAGATAGATATTTTAGCAACAAATTCAGAGAGGTATTCCACTTTTAAATCGGGTAAAAATTTCAAAAGTTTGGGCTAAGCAGTGCTGGGATCTGGTCACTTTTCTGCAAACCCATTTTTTGCAAATTTTGACAGGTCGGGGGTCATAAAAAATTAAAAAATATTGACCAAAAATTCGAAAATAAACCAATAATGCAGCTAGATAGATATTTTAATAACAAATTCAGAGAGGTATTCCACTTTTAAATCGGGTAAAAATTTCAAAAGGTTTGGGATAAGCAGTGCTGGGACCTGGTCACTTTTCTGCAAACCCATTTTTTTTTTCAAATTTTGACAGGTCGGGGGTCATAAAAAATGACGAAACATTGACCAAAAATTCGAAAATAAACCAATAATGCAGCTAGATAGATATTTTAACAACAAATTCAGAGAGGTATTCCACTTTTAAATCGGGTAAAAATTTCAAAAGTTTGGGCTAAGCAGTGCTGGGATCTGGTCACTTTTCTGCAAACCCATTTTTTGCAAATTTTGACAGGTCGGGGGTCATAAAAAATTACAAAATATTGACCAAAAATTCGAAAATAAACCAATAATGCAGCTAGATAGATATTCGAATAACAAATTCAGAGAGGTATTCCACTTTTAAATCGGGTAAAAATTTCAAAAGTTATGGGCTAAGCCGTGCTGGGATCTGGTCACTTTTCTGCAAACCCATTTTTTGCAAATTTTGACAGGTCGGGGGTCATAAAAAATTACAAAATATTGACCAAAAATTCGAAAATAAACCAATGATGCAGCTAGATAGATATTTTAATAACAAATTCAGAGAGGTATTCCACTTTTAAATCGGGTAAGAATTTCAAAAGTTATGGGCTAAGCAGTGCTGGGATCTGGTCACTTTTCTGCAAACCCATTTTTTTGAAAATTTTGACAGGTCGGGGGTCATAAAAAACTACAAAATATTGACCAAAAATTCGAAAATAAACCAATGATGCAGCTAGATAGATATTTTAATAACAAATTCAGAGAGGTATTCCACTTTTAAATCGGGTAAGAATTTCAAAAGTTATGGGCTAAGCAGTGCTGGGATCTGGTCACTTTTCTGCAAACCCATTTTTTGCAAATTTTGACAGGTCGGGGGTCATAAAAAACTACAAAATATTGACCAAAAATTCGAAAATAAACCAATGATGCAGCTAGATAGATATTTTAATAACAAATTCAGAGAGGTATTCCACTTTTAAATCGGGTAAAAATTTCAAAAGGTTTGGGATAAGCAGTGCTGGGATATGGTCACTTTTCTGCAAACCCATTTTTTTGCAAATTTTGACAGGTCGGGCCTCAAAAAAGAATTACAAAATATTGACCAAAAATTCGAAAATAAACCAATAATGCAGCTAGATAGATATTTTAGCAACAAATTCAGAGAGGTATTCCACTTTTAAATCGGGTAAAAATTTCAAAAGTTTGGGCTAAGCAGTGCTGGGATCTGGTCACTTTTCTGCAAACCCATTTTTTGCAAATTTTGACAGGTCGGGGGTCATAAAAAATTAAAAAATATTGACCAAAAATTCGAAAATAAACCAATAATGCAGCTAGATAGATATTTTAATAACAAATTCAGAGAGGTATTCCACTTTTAAATCGGGTAAAAATTTCAAAAGTTTGGGCTAAGCAGTGCTGGGATCTTGTCACTTTTCTGCAAACCCATTTTTTGCAAATTTTGACAGGTCAGGGGTCATAAAAAATTACAAAATATTGACCAAAAATTCGAAAATAAACCAATAATGCAGCTAGATAGATATTTTAACAACAAATTCAGAGAGGTATTCCACTTTTAAATCGGGTAAAAATTTCAAAAGTTTGGGCTAAGCAGTGCTGGGATCTGGTCACTTTTCTGCAAACCCATTTTTTTGCAAATTTTGACAGGTCGGGGGTCATAAAAAATTACAAAATATTGACCAAAAATTCGAAAATAAACCAATAATGCAGCTAGATAGATATTCGAATAACAAATTCAGAGAGGTATTCCACTTTTAAATCGGGTAAAAATTTCAAAAGTTATGGGCTAAGCCGTGCTGGGATCTGGTCACTTTTCTGCAAACCCATTTTTTGCAAATTTTGACAGGTCGGGGGTCATAAAAAACTACAAAATATTGACCAAAAATTCGAAAATAAACCAATGATGCAGCTAGATAGATATTCGAATAACAAATTCAGAGAGGTATTCCACTTTTAAATCGGGTAAGAATTTCAAAAGTTATGGGCTAAGCAGTGCTGGGATCTGGTCACTTTTCTGCAAACCCATTTTTTGAAAATTTTGACAGGTCGGGGGTCATAAAAAACTACAAAATATTGACCAAAAATTCGAAAATAAACCAATGATGCAGCTAGATAGATATTTTAATAACAAATTCAGAGAGGTATTCCACTTTTAAATCGGGTAAAAATTTCAAAAGTTATGAGCTAAGCAGTGCTGGGATCTGGTCACTTTTCTGCAAACCCATTTTTTGCAAATTTTAACAAGTCGGGGGTCATAAAAAACTACAAAATATTGACCAAAAATTCGAAAATAAACCAATAATGCAGCTAGATAGATATTCAATTAAAAAAATTTAGAGAGGTATTCCACTTTTAAATCGGGTAAAAATTTCAAAAGTTATGGGCTAAGCCGTGCTGGGATCTGGTCACTTTTCTGCAAACCCATTTTTTGCAAATTTTGACAGGTCGGGGGTCATAAAAAACTACAAAATATTGACCAAAAATTCGAAAATAAACCAATAATGCAGCTAGATAGATATTCGAATAACAAATTCAGAGAGGTATTCCACTTTTAAATCGGGTAAGAATTTCAAAAGTTATGGGCTAAGCAGTGCTGGGATCTGGTCACTTTTCTGCAAACCCATTTTTTGCAAATTTTGACAAGTCGGGGGTCATAAAAAACTACAAAATATTGACCAAAAATTCGAAAATAAACCAATGATGCAGCTAGATAGATATTTTAATAACAAATTCAGAGAGGTATTCCTTTTTTAAATCGGGTAAAAATTTCAAAAGTGATGGGCTAAGCAGTGCTGGGATCTGGTCACTTTTCTGCAAACCCATTTTTTGCAAATTTTAACAAGTCGGGGGTCATAAAAAACTACAAAATATTGACCAAAAATTCGAAAATAAACCAATAATGCAGCTAGATAGATATTCGAATAACAAATTCAGAGAGGTATTCCACTTTTAAATCGGGTAAAAATTTCAAAAGTTTGGGCTAAGCAGTGCTGGGATCTTGTCACTTTTCTGCAAACCCATTTTTTTGCAAATTTTGACAGGTCGGGGGTCATAAAAAACTACAAAATATTGACCAAAAATTCGAAAATAAACCAATAATGCAGCTAGATAGATATTTTAATAACAAATTCAGAGAGGTATTCCACTTTGAAATCGGGTAAAAATTTCAAAAGTTATGGGCTAAGCAGTGCTGGGATCTGGTCACTTTTCTGCAAACCCATTTTTTTTCAAATTTTGACAGGTCGGGGGTCATAAAAAATGACAAAATATTGACCAAAAATTCGAAAATAAACCAATAATGCAGCTAGATAGATATTCAATTCAAAAATTTAGAGAGGTATTCCACTTTTAAATCGGGTAAAAATTTCAAAAGTTATGGGCTAAGCCGTGCTGGGATCTGGTCACTTTTCTGCAAACCCATTTTTTGCAAATTTTGACAGGTCGGGGGTCATAAAAAACTACAAAATATTGACCAAAAATTCGAAAATAAACCAATGATGCAGCTAGATAGATATTTTAATAACAAATTCAGAGAGGTATTCCTTTTTTAAATCGGGTAAAAATTTCAAAAGTGATGGGCTAAGCAGTGCTGGGATCTGGTCACTTTTCTGCAAACCCATTTTTTGCAAATTTTAACAAGTCGGGGGTCATAAAAAACTACAAAATATTGACCAAAAATTCGAAAATAAACCAATAATGCAGCTAGATAGATATTTTAATAACAAACTAAGAGAGGTATTCCACTTTTAAATCGGGTAAAAATTTCAAAAGTTATGGGCTAAGCAGTGCTGGGATCTGGTCACTTTTCTGCAAACCCATTTTTTTTTCAAATTTTGACAGGTCGGGGGTCATAAAAAATTACAAAATATTGACCAAAAATTCGAAAATAAACCAATAATGCAGCTAGATAGATATTTTAACAACAAATTCAGAGAGGTATTCCACTTTTAAATCGGGTAAAAATTTCAAAAGTTATGGGCTAAGCAGTGCTGGGATCTGGTCACTTTTCTGCAAACCCATTTTTTGCAAATTTTGACAGGTCGGGGGTCATAAAAAACTACAAAATATTGACCAAAAATTCGAAAATAAACCAATAATGCAGCTAGATAGATATTCGAATAACAAATTCAGAGAGGTATTCCACTTTTAAATCGGGTAAGAATTTCAAAAGTTATGGGCTAAGCAGTGCTGGGATCTGGTCACTTTTCTGCAAACCCATTTTTTGCAAATTTTGACAGGTCGGGGGTCATAAAAAATGACGAAACATTGACCAAAAATTCGAAAATAAACCAATGATGTAGCTAGAAAGATATTTTAATAACAAATTCAGAGAGGTATTCCACTTTTAAATCGGGTAAAAATTTCAAAAGGTTTGGGATAAGCAGTGCTGGGATCTGGTCACTTTTCTGCAAACCCATTTTTTGCAAATTTTAACAAGTCGGGGCTCATAAAAAACTACAAAATATTGACCAAAAATTCGAAAATAAACCAATAATGCAGCCAGATAGATATTTTAATAACAAATTCAGAGAGGTATTCCACTTTTAAATCGGGTAAAAATTTCAAAAGGTTTGGGATAAGCAGTGCTGGGATATGGTCACTTTTCTGCAAACCCATTTTTTTGCAAATTTTGACAGGTCGGGCCTCAAAAAAGAATTACAAAATATTGACCAAAAATTCGAAAATAAACCAATAATGCAGCTAGATAGATATTTTAGCAACAAATTCAGAGAGGTATTCCACTTTTAAATCGGGTAAAAATTTCAAAAGTTTGGGCTAAGCAGTGCTGGGATCTGGTCACTTTTCTGCAAACCCATTTTTTGCAAATTTTGACAGGTCGGGGGTCATAAAAAATTAAAAAATATTGACCAAAAATTCGAAAATAAACCAATAATGCAGCTAGATAGATATTTTAATAACAAATTCAGAGAGGTATTCCACTTTTAAATCGGGTAAAAATTTCAAAAGGTTTGGGATAAGCAGTGCTGGGATCTGGTCACTTTTCTGCAAACCCATTTTTTTTCAAATTTTGACAGGTCGGGGGTCATAAAAAATGACGAAACATTGACCAAAAATTCGAAAATAAACCAATGATGTAGCTAGAAAGATATTTTAATAACAAATTCAGAGAGGCATTCCACTTTTAAATCGGGTAAAAATTTCAAAAGGTTTGGGATAAGCAGTGCTGGGATCTGGTCACTTTTCTGCAAACCCATTTTTTGCAAATTTTAACAGGTCGGGGGTCATAAAAAACTACAAAATATTGACCAAAAATTCGAAAATAAACCAATAATGCAGCTAGATAGATATTTTAATAACAAATTCAGAGAGGTATTCCACTTTTAAATCGGGTAAAAATTTCAAAAGGTTTGGGCTAAGCAGTGCTGGGATCTGGTCACTTTTCTGCAAACCCATTTTTTGCAAATTTTGACAGGTCGGGGGTCATAAAAAATGACAAAACATTGACCAAAAATTCGAAAATAAACCAATAATGCAGCTAGATAGATATTTTAACAACAAATTCAGAGAGGTATTCCACTTTTAAATCGGGTAAAAATTTCAAAAGTTATGGGCTAAGCAGTGCTGGGATCTGGTCACTTTTCTGCAAACCCATTTTTTGCAAATTTTAACAGGTCGGGGGTCATAAAAAATTACAAAACATTGACCAAAAATTCGAAAATAAACCAATGATGCAGCTAGATAGATATTCTAATAACAAATTCAGAGAGGTATTCCACTTTTAAATCGGGTAAAAATTTCAAAAGTTATGGGCTAAGCAGTGCTGGGATCTGGTCACTTTTCTGCAAACCCATTTTTTTTTCAAATTTTGACAGGTCGGGGGTCATAAAAAATGACGAAACATTGACCAAAAATTCGAAAATAAACCAATAATGCAGCTAGATAGATATTCAATTCAAAAATTTAGAGAGGTATTCCACTTTTAAATCGGGTAAAAATTTCAAAAGTTATGGGCTAAGCCGTGCTGGGATCTGGTCACTTTTCTGCAAACCCATTTTTTGCAAATTTTGACAGGTCGGGGGTCATAAAAAACTACAAAATATTGACCAAAAATTCGAAAATAAACCAATGATGCAGCTAGATAGATATTTTAATAACAAATTCAGAGAGGTATTCCTTTTTTAAATCGGGTAAAAATTTCAAAAGTTATGGGCTAAGCAGTGCTGGGATCTGGTCACTTTTCTGCAAACCCATTTTTTGCAAATTTTAACAGGTCGGGGGTCATAAAAAACTACAAAATATTGACCAAAAATTCGAAAATAAACCAATAATGCAGCTAGATAGATATTTTAATAACAAACTAAGAGAGGTATTCCACTTTTAAATCGGGTAAGAATTTCAAAAGTTATGGGCTAAGCAGTGCTGGGATCTGGTCACTTTTCTGCAAACCCATTTTTTTTCAAATTTTGACAGGTCGGGGGTCATAAAAAATTACAAAATATTGACCAAAAATTCGAAAATAAACCAATAATGCAGCTAGATAGATATTTTAACAACAAATTCAGAGAGGTATTCCACTTTTAAATCGGGTAAAAATTTCAAAAGTTATGGGCTAAGCAGTGCTGGGATCTGGTCACTTTTCTGCAAACCCATTTTTTGCAAATTTTGACAGGTCGGGGGTCATAAAAAACTACAAAATATTGACCAAAAATTCGAAAATAAACCAATAATGCAGCTAGATAGATATTCGAATAACAAATTCAGAGAGGTATTCCACTTTTAAATCGGGTAAGAATTTCAAAAGTTATGGGCTAAGCAGTGCTGGGATCTGGTCACTTTTCTGCAAACCCATTTTTTGCAAATTTTGACAGGTCGGGGGTCATAAAAAATGACGAAACATTGACCAAAAATTCGAAAATAAACCAATGATGTAGCTAGAAAGATATTTTAATAACAAATTCAGAGAGGTATTCCACTTTTAAATCGGGTAAAAATTTCAAAAGGTTTGGGATAAGCAGTGCTGGGATCTGGTCACTTTTCTGCAAACCCATTTTTTGCAAATTTTAACAAGTCGGGGGTCATAAAAAACTACAAAATATTGACCAAAAATTCGAAAATAAACCAATAATGCAGCCAGATAGATATTTTAATAACAAATTCAGAGAGGTATTCCACTTTTAAATCGGGTAAAAATTTCAAAAGGTTTGGGATAAGCAGTGCTGGGATATGGTCACTTTTCTGCAAACCCATTTTTTTGCAAATTTTGACAGGTCGGGCCTCAAAAAAGAATTACAAAATATTGACCAAAAATTCGAAAATAAACCAATAATGCAGCTAGATAGATATTTTAGCAACAAATTCAGAGAGGTATTCCACTTTTAAATCGGGTAAAAATTTCAAAAGTTTGGGCTAAGCAGTGCTGGGATCTGGTCACTTTTCTGCAAACCCATTTTTTGCAAATTTTGACAGGTCGGGGGTCATAAAAAATTAAAAAATATTGACCAAAAATTCGAAAATAAACCAATAATGCAGCTAGATAGATATTTTAATAACAAATTCAGAGAGGTATTCCACTTTTAAATCGGGTAAAAATTTCAAAAGGTTTGGGATAAGCAGTGCTGGGACCTGGTCACTTTTCTGCAAACCCATTTTTTTTGCAAATTTTGACAGGTCGGGGGTCATAAAAAATGACGAAACATTGACCAAAAATTCGAAAATAAACCAATGATGTAGCTAGAAAGATATTTTAATAACAAATTCAGAGAGGCATTCCACTTTTAAATCGGGTAAAAATTTCAAAAGGTTTGGGATAAGCAGTGCTGGGATCTGGTCACTTTTCTGCAAACCCATTTTTTGCAAATTTTAACAAGTCGGGGGTCATAAAAAACTACAAAATATTGACCAAAAATTCGAAAATAAACCAATAATGCAGCCAGATAGATATTTTAATAACGAATTCAGAGAGGTATTCCACTTTTAAATCGGGTAAAAATTTCAAAAGGTTTGGGATAAGCAGTGCTGGGATATGGTCACTTTTCTGCAAACCCATTTTTTGCAAATTTTGACAGGTCGGGGGTAATAAAAAATGACGAAACATTGACCAAAAATTCGAAAATAAACCAATGATGTAGCTAGATAGATATTTTAATAACAAATTCAGAGAGGTATTCCACTTTTAAATCGGGTAAAAATTTCAAAAGTTATGGGCTAAGCAGTGCTGGGATCTGGTCACTTTTCTGCAAACCCATTTTTTGCAAATTTTGACAGGTCGGGGGTCATAAAAAACTACAAAATATTGACCAAAAATTCGAAAATAAACCAATGATGCAGCTAGATAGATATTTTAATAACAAATTCAGAGAGGTATTCCTTTTTTAAATCGGGTAAAAATTTCAAAAGTGATGGGCTAAGCAGTGCTGGGATCTGGTCACTTTTCTGCAAACCCATTTTTTGCAAATTTTGACAGGTCGGGGGTCATAAAAAACTACAAAATATTGACCAAAAATTCGAAAATAAACCAATAATGCAATGCAGCTAAATAGATATTCAAATAAAAAATTCAGAGAGGTATTCCACTTTTAAATCGGGTAAAAATTTCAAAAGTTATGGGCTAAGCAGTGCTGGGATCTGGTCACTTTTCTGCAAACCCATTTTTTGCAAATTTTGACAGGTCGGGGGTCATAAAAAACTACAAAATATTGACCAAAAATTCGAAAATAAACCAATAATGCAGCTAGATAGATATTTTAACAAACAAATTCAGAGAGGTATTCCACTTTTAAATCGGGTAAAAATTTCAAAAGTTTGGGCTAAGCAGTGCTGGGATCTGGTCACTTTTCTGCAAACCCATTTTTTGCAAATTTTGACAGGTCGGGGGTCATAAAAAATTACAAAATATTGACCAAAAATTCGAAAATAAACCAATAATGCAGCTAGATAGATATTTTAATAACAAATTCAGAGAGGTATTCCACTTTTAAATCGGGTAAAAATTTCAAAAGTTTGGGCTAAGCAGTGCTGGGATCTGGTCACTTTTCTGCAAACCCATTTTTTGCAAATTTTGACAGGTCGGGGGTCATAAAAAATTACAAAATATTGACCAAAAATTCGAAAATAAACCAATAACGCAGCTAGATAGATATTTTAATAACAAATTCAGAGAGGTATTCCACTTTTAAATCGGGTAAAAATTTCAAAAGTTTGGGCTAAGCAGTGCTGGGATCTGGTCACTTTTCTGCAAACCCATTTTTTGCAAATTTTAACAAGTCGGGGGTCATAAAAAACTACAAAATATTGACCAAAAATTCGAAAATAAACCAATAATGCAGCTAGATAGATATTTTAATAACAAACTAAGAGAGGTATTCCACTTTTAAATCGGGTTAAAATTTCAAAAGTTTGGGCTAAGCAGTGCTGGGATCTTGTCACTTTTCTGCAAACCCATTTTTTGTAAATTTTAACAAGTCGGGGGTCATAAAAAACTACAAAATATTGACCAAAAATTCGAAAATAAACCAATAATGCAGCTAGATAGATATTCAATTAAAAAATTTAGAGAGGTATTCCACTTTTAAATCGGGTAAAAATTTCAAAAGTTATGGGCTAAGCCGTGCTGGGATCTGGTCACTTTTCTGCAAACCCATTTTTTGCAAATTTTGACAGGTCGGGGGTCATAAAAAACTACAAAATATTGACCAAAAATTCGAAAATAAACCAATGATGCAGCTAGATAGATATTTTAATAACAAATTCAGAGAGGTATTCCACTTTTAAATCGGGTAAGAATTTCAAAAGTTATGGGCTAAGCAGTGCTGGGATCTGGTCACTTTTCTGCAAACCCATTTTTTGCAAATTTTGACAGGTCGGGGGTCATAAAAACCTACAAAATATTGACCAAAAATTCGAAAATAAACCAATGATGCAGCTAGATAGATATTTTAATAACAAATTCAGAGAGGTATTCCACTTTTAAATCGGGTAAAAATTTCAAAAGTTATGGGCTAAGCAGTGCTGGGATCTGGTCACTTTTCTGCAAACCCATTTTTTGCAAATTTTAACAAGTCGGGGGTCATAAAAAACTACAAAATATTGACCAAAAATTCGAAAATAAACCAATAATGCAGCTAGATAGATATTCAATTAAAAAAATTTAGAGAGGTATTCCACTTTTAAATCGGGTAAAAATTTCAAAAGTTATGGGCTAAGCCGTGCTGGGATCTGGTCACTTTTCTGCAAACCCATTTTTTGCAAATTTTGACAGGTCGGGGGTCATAAAAAACTACAAAATATTGACCAAAAATTCGAAAATAAACCAATAATGCAGCTAGATAGATATTCGAATAACAAATTCAGAGAGGTATTCCACTTTTAAATCGGGTAAAAATTTCAAAAGTTATGGGCTAAGCAGTGCTGGGATCTGGTCACTTTTCTGCAAACCCATTTTTTGCAAATTTTGACAGGTCGGGGGTCATAAAAAACTACAAAATATTGACCAAAAATTCGAAAATAAACCAATGATGCAGCTAGATAGATATTTTAATAACAAATTCAGAGAGGTATTCCTTTTTTAAATCGGGTGAAAATTTCAAAAGTGATGGGCTAAGCAGTGCTGGGATCTGGTCACTTTTCTGCAAACCCATTTTTTGCAAATTTTAACAAGTCGGGGGTCATAAAAAACTACAAAATATTGACCAAAAATTCGAAAATAAACCAATAATGCAGCTAGATAGATATTTTAATAACAAATTCAGAGAGGTATTCCACTTTTAAATCGGGTAAAAATTTCAAAAGTTTGGGCTAAGCAGTGCTGGGATCTTGTCACTTTTCTGCAAACCCATTTTTTGCAAATTTTGACAGGTCGGGGGTCATAAAAAACTACAAAATATTGACCAAAAATTCGAAAATAAACCAATAATGCAGCTAGATAGATATTCAAATAACAAATTCAGAGAGGTATTCCACTTTGAAATCGGGTAAAAATTTCAAAAGTTATGGGCTAAGCAGTGCTGGGATCTGGTCATCTTTTCTGCAAACCCATTTTTTGCAAATTTTGACAAGTCGGGGGTCATAAAAAACTACAAAATATTGACCAAAAATTCGAAAATAAACCAATAATGCAGCTAGATAGATATTCAATTAAAAAATTTAGAGAGGTATTCCACTTTTAAATCGGGTAAAAATTTCAAAAGTTATGGGCTAAGCCGTGCTGGGATCTGGTCACTTTTCTGCAAACCCATTTTTTGCAAATTTTGACAGGTCGGGGGTCATAAAAAACTACAAAATATTGACCAAAAATTCGAAAATAAACCAAAAATGCAGCTAGATAGATATTCGAATAACAAATTCAGAGAGGTATTCCACTTTTAAATCGGGTAAGAATTTCAAAAGTTATGGGCTAAGCAGTGCTGGGATCTGGTCACTTTTCTGCAAACCCATTTTTTGCAAATTTTGACAGGTCGGGGGTCATAAAAAACTACAAAATATTGACCAAAAATTCGAAAATAAACCAATGATGCAGCTAGATAGATATTTTAACAACAAATTCAGAGAGGTATTCCACTTTTAAATCGGGTAAAAATTTCAAAAGTTATGGGATAAGCAGTGCTGGGATCTGGTCACTTTTCTGCAAACCCATTTTTTTGCAAATTTTGACAGGTCGGGGGTCATAAAAAATTACAAAATATTGACCAAAAATTCGAAAATAAACCAATAATGCAGCTAGATAGATATTTTAACAACAAATTCAGAGAGGTATTCCACTTTTAAATCGGGTAAAAATTTCAAAAGTTTGGGCTAAGCAGTGCTGGGATCTTGTCACTTTTCTGCAAACCCATTTTTTGCAAATTTTGACAGGTCGGGGGTCATAAAAAATTACAAAATATTGACCAAAAATTCGAAAATAAACCAATAATGCAGCTAGATAGATATTTTAATAACAAATTCAGAGAGGTATTCCACTTTTAAATCGGGTAAGAATTTTAAAAGTTATGGGCTAAGCAGTGCTGGGATCTGGTCACTTTTCTGCAAACCCATTTTTTGCAAATTTTGACAGGTCGGGGGTCATAAAAAATTACAAAATATTGACCAAAAATTCGAAAATAAACCAATAATGCAGCTAGATAGATATTCGAATAACAAATTCAGAGAGGTATTCCACTTTTAAATCGGGTAAAAATTTCAAAAGTTTGGGCTAAGCAGTGCTGGGATCTGGTCACTTTTCTGCAAACCCATTTTTTGCAAATTTTGACAGGTCGGGGGTCATAAAAAATGACGAAACATTGACCAAAAATTCGAAAATAAACCAATGATGTAGCTAGATAGATATTTTAATAACAAATTCAGAGAGGCATTCCACTTTTAAATCGGGTAAAAATTTCAAAAGTTTGGGCTAAGCAGTGCTGGGATCTTGTCACTTTTCTGCAAACCCATTTTTTGCAAATTTTGACAGGTCAGGGGTCATAAAAAATTACAAAGTATTGACCAAAAATTCGAAAATAAACCAATAATGCAGCTAGATAGATATTTTAACAACAAATTCAGAGAGGTATTCCACTTTTAAATCGGGTAAAAATTTCAAAAGTTTGGGCTAAGCAGTGCTGGGATCTGGTCACTTTTCTGCAAACCCATTTTTTGCAAATTTTGACAGGTCGGGGGTCATAAAAAATTACAAAATATTGACCAAAAATTCGAAAATAAACCAATAATGCAGCTAGATAGATATTTTAATAACAAATTTCAAAAGTTTGGGCTAAGCAGTGCTGGGATCTTGTCACTTTTCTGCAAACCCATTTTTTGCAAATTTTGACAGGTCGGGGGTCATAAAAAATTACAAAATATTGACCAAAAATTCGAAAATAAACCAATAATGCAGCTAGATAGATATTTTAATAACAAATTCAGAGAGGTATTCCACTTTTAAATCGGGTAAGAATTTTAAAAGTTATGGGCTAAGCAGTGCTGGGATCTGGTCACTTTTCTGCAAACCCATTTTTTGCAAATTTTGACAGGTCGGGGGTCATAAAAAATTACAAAATATTGACCAAAAATTCGAAAATAAACCAATAATGCAGCTAGATAGATATTCGAATAACAAATTCAGAGAGGTATTCCACTTTTAAATCGGGTAAAAATTTCAAAAGTTTGGGCTAAGCAGTGCTGGGATCTGGTCACTTTTCTGCAAACCCATTTTTTGCAAATTTTGACAGGTCGGGGGTCATAAAAAATGACGAAACATTGACCAAAAATTCGAAAATAAACCAATGATGTAGCTAGATAGATATTTTAATAACAAATTCAGAGAGGCATTCCACTTTTAAATCGGGTAAAAATTTCAAAAGTTTGGGCTAAGCAGTGCTGGGATCTTGTCACTTTTCTGCAAACCCATTTTTTGCAAATTTTGACAGGTCATGGGTCATAAAAAATTACAAAGTATTGACCAAAAATTCGAAAATAAACCAATAATGCAGCTAGATAGATATTTTAACAACAAATTCAGAGAGGTATTCCACTTTTAAATCGGGTAAAAATTTCAAAAGTTTGGGCTAAGCAGTGCTGGGATCTGGTCACTTTTCTGCAAACCCATTTTTTGCAAATTTTGACAGGTCGGGGGTCATAAAAAATTACAAAATATTGACCAAAAATTCGAAAATAAACCAATAATGCAGCTAGATAGATATTCGAATAACAAATTCAGAGAGGTATTCCACTTTTAAATCGGGTAAAGAATTTCAAAAGTTATGGGCTAAGCAGTGCTGGGATCTGGTCACTTTTCTGCAAACCCATTTTTTGCAAATTTTGACAGGTCGGGGGTCATAAAAAACTACAAAATATTGACCAAAAATTCGAAAATAAACCAATAATGCAGCTAGATAGATATTTTAATAACAAATTCAGAGAGGTATTCCACTTTTAAATCGGGTAAAAATTTCAAAAGTTATGGGCTAAGCAGTGCTGGGATCTGGTCACTTTTCTGCAAACCCATTTTTTGCAAATTTTGACAGGTCGGGGGTCATAAAAAATTACAAAATATTGACCAAAAATTCGAAAATAAACCAATAATGCAGCTAGATAGATATTCGAATAACAAATTCAGAGAGGTATTCCACTTTTAAATCGGGTAAGAATTTCAAAAGTTATGGGCTAAGCAGTGCTGGGATCTGGTCACTTTTCTGCAAACCCATTTTTTGCAAATTTTGACAGGTCGGGGGTCATAAAAAATTACAAAATATTGACCAAAAATTCGAAAATAAACCAATAATGCAGCTAGATAGATATTTAAATAACAAATTCAGAGAGGTATTCCACTTTTAAATCGGGTAAAAATTTCAAAAGTTATGGGCTAAGCAGTGCTGGGATCTGGTCACTTTTCTGCAAACCCATTTTTTGCAAATTTTGACAGGTCGGGGGTCATAAAAAATTACAAAATATTGACCAAAAATTCGAAAATAAACCAATAATGCAGCTAGATAGATATTTTAATAACAAATTCAGAGAGGTATTCCACTTTTAAATCGGGTAAAAATTTCAAAAGTTATGGGCTAAGCAGTGCTGGGATCTGGTCACTTTTCTGCAAACCCATTTTTTGCAAATTTTGACAGGTCGGGGGGTCATAAAAAATTACAAAATATTGACCAAAAATTCGAAAATAAACCAATAATGCAGCTAGATAGATATTCGAATAACAAATTCAGAGAGGTATTCCACTTTTAAATCGGGTAAAAATTTCAAAAGTTATGGGCTAAGCAGTGCTGGGATCTGGTCACTTTTCTGCAAACCCATTTTTTGCAAATTTTGACAGGTCGGGGGTCATAAAAAACTACAAAATATTGACCAAAAATTCGAAAATAAACCAATGATGCAGCTAGATAGATATTCGAATAACAAATTCAGAGAGGTATTCCACTTTTAAATCGGGTAAGAATTTCAAAAGTTATGGGCTAAGCAGTGCTGGGATCTGGTCACTTTTCTGCAAACCCATTTTTTGCAAATTTTGACAGGTCGGGGGTCATAAAAAACTACAAAATATTGACCAAAAATTCGAAAATAAACCAATAATGCAGCTAGATAGATATTCGAATAACAAATTCAGAGAGGTATTCCACTTTTAAATCGGGTAAGAATTTCAAAAGTTATGGGCTAAGCAGTGCTGGGATCTGGTCACTTTTCTGCAAACCCATTTTTTGCAAATTTTGACAGGTCGGGGGTCATAAAAAACTACAAAATATTGACCAAAAATTCGAAAATAAACCAATGATGCAGCTAGATAGATATTTTAATAACAAATTCAGAGAGGTATTCCTTTTTAAATCGGGTAAAAATTTCAAAAGTGATGGGCTAAGCAGTGCTGGGATCTGGTCACTTTTCTGCAAACCCATTTTTTGCAAATTTTAACAAGTCGGGGGTCATAAAAAACTACAAAATATTGACCAAAAATTCGAAAATAAACCAATAATGCAGCTAGATAGATATTTTAATAACAAACTCAGAGAGGTATTCCACTTTTAAATCGGGTAAAAATTTCAAAAGTTTGGGCTAAGCAGTGCTGGGATCTTGTCACTTTTCTGCAAACCCATTTTTTGCAAATTTTGACAGGTCGGGGGTCATAAAAAACTACAAAATATTGACCAAAAATTCGAAAATAAACCAATAATGCAGCTAGATAGATATTTTAATAACAAATTCAGAGAGGTATTCCACTTTTAAATCGGGTAAAAATTTCAAAAGTTATGGGCTAAGCAGTGCTGGGATCTGGTCACTTTTCTGCAAACCCATTTTTTTGCAAATTTTGACAGGTCGGGGGTCATAAAAAATGACAAAACATTGACCAAAAATTCGAAAATAAACCAATAATGCAGCTAGATAGATATTCAATTAACAAATTCAGAGAGGTATTCCACTTTTAAATCGGGTAAAAATTTCAAAAGTTATGGGCTAAGCCGTGCTGGGATCTGGTCACTTTTCTGCAAACCCATTTTTTTGCAAATTTTGACAGGTCGGGGGTCATAAAAAACTACAAAATATTGACCAAAAATTCGAAAATAAACCAATGATGCAGCTAGATAGATATTTTAATAACAAATTCAGAGAGGTATTCCTTTTTTAAATCGGGTAAAAATTTCAAAAGTTATGGGCTAAGCAGTGCTGGGATCTGGTCACTTTTCTGCAAACCCATTTTTTGCAAATTTTAACAAGTCGGGGGTCATAAAAAACTACAAAATATTGACCAAAAATTCGAAAATAAACCAATAATGCAGCTAGATAGATATTTTAATAACAAATTAAGAGAGGTATTCCACTTTTAAATCGGGTAAAAATTTCAAAAGTTATGGGCTAAGCAGTGCTGGGATCTGGTCACTTTTCTGCAAACCCATTTTTTTTGCAAATTTTGACAGGTCGGGGGTCATAAAAAATTACAAAATATTGACCAAAAATTCGAAAATAAACCAATAATGCAGCTAGATAGATATTTTAACAACAAATTCAGAGAGGTATTCCACTTTTAAATCGGGTAAAAATTTCAAAAGTTATGGGCTAAGCCGTGCTGGGATCTGGTCACTTTTCTGCAAACCCATTTTTTGCAAATTTTGACAGGTCGGGGGTCATAAAAAACTACAAAATATTGACCAAAAATTCGAAAATAAACCAATAATGCAGCTAGATAGATATTTGAATAACAAATTCAGAGAGGTATTCCACTTTTTAAATCGGGTAAAAATTTCAAAAGTTATGGGCTAAGCAGTGCTGGGATCTGGTCACTTTTCTGCAAACCCATTTTTTGCAAATTTTGACAGGTCGGGGGTCATAAAAAACTACAAAATATTGACCAAAAATTCGAAAATAAACCAATGATGCAGCTAGATAGATATTTTAATAACAAATTCAGAGAGGTATTCCACTTTTAAATCGGGTAAAAATTTCAAAAGGTTTGGGCTAAGCAGTGCTGGGATCTGGTCACTTTTCTGCAAACCCATTTTTTGCAAATTTTGACAAGTCGGGGGTCATAAAAAACTACAAAATATTGACCAAAAATTCGAAAATAAACCAATAATGCAGCTAGATAGATATTCAATTAAAAAATTTAGAGAGGTATTCCACTTTTAAATCGGGTAAAAATTTCAAAAGTTATGGGCTAAGCAGTGCTGGGATCTGGTCACTTTTCTGCAAACCCATTTTTTTGCAAATTTTGACAGGTCGGGGGTCAAAAAAAAATTACAAAATATTGACCAAAAATTCGAAAATAAACCAATAATGCAGCTAGATAGATATTTTATTAACAAATTCAGAGAGGTATTCCACTTTTAAATCGGGTAAAAATTTCAAAAGTTATGGGCTAAGCAGTGCTGGGATCTGGTCACTTTTCTGCAAACCCATTTTTTGCAAATTTTGACAGGTCGGGGGTCATAAAAAACTACAAAATATTGACCAAAAATTCGAAAATAAACCAATAATGCAGCTAGATAGATATTTTAATAACAAATTCAGAGAGGTATTCCACTTTTAAATCGGGTAAGAATTTCAAAAGTTATGGGCTAAGCAGTGCTGGGATCTGGTCACTTTTCTGCAAACCCATTTTTTTGCAAATTTTGACAGGTCGGGGGTCATAAAAAACTACAAAATATTGACCAAAAATTCGAAAATAAACCAATAATGCAGCTAGATAGATATTTTAATAACAAATTCAGAGAGGTATTCCACTTTTAAATCGGGTAAAAATTTCAAAAGTTTGGGCTAAGCAGTGCTGGGATCTTGTCACTTTTCTGCAAACCCATTTTTTGCAAATTTTGACAGGTCGGGGGTCATAAAAAACTACAAAATATTGACCAAAAATTCGAAAATAAACCAATAATGCAGCTAGATAGATATTCGAATAACAAATTCAGAGAGGTATTCCACTTTTAAATCGGGTAAGAATTTCAAAAGTTATGGGCTAAGCAGTGCTGGGATCTGGTCACTTTTCTGCAAACCCATTTTTTGCAAATTTTGACAGGTCGGGGGTCATAAAAAACTACAAAATATTGACCAAAAATTCGAAAATAAACCAATGATGCAGCTAGATAGATATTTTAATAACAAATTCAGAGAGGTATTCCTTTTTTAAATCGGGTAAAAATTTCAAAAGTGATGGGCTAAGCAGTGCTGGGATCTGGTCACTTTTCTGCAAACCCATTTTTTGCAAATTTTAACAAGTCGGGGGTCATAAAAAACTACAAAATATTGACCAAAAATTCGAAAATAAACCAATAATGCAGCTAGATAGATATTTTAATAACAAACTAAGAGAGGTATTCCACTTTTAAATCGGGTAAAAATTTCAAAAGTTTGGGCTAAGCAGTGCTGGGATCTGGTCACTTTTCTGCAAACCCATTTTTTGCAAATTTTGACAGGTCGGGGTCATAAAAAATTACAAAATATTGACCAAAAATTCGAAAATAAACCAATAATGCAGCTAGATAGATATTTAAATAACAAATTCAGAGAGGTATTCCACTTTTAAGTCGGGTAAAAATTTCAAAAGTTATGGGCTAAGCAGTGCTGGGATCTGGTCACTTTTCTGCAAACCCATTTTTTTTCAAATTTTGACAGGTCGGGGGTCATAAAAAATGACGAAACATTGACCAAAAATTCGAAAATAAACCAATAATGCAGCTAGATAGATATTCAATTCAAAAAATTTAGAGAGGTATTCCACTTTTAAATCGGGTAAAAATTTCAAAAGTTATGGGCTAAGCCGTGCTGGGATCTGGTCACTTTTCTGCAAACCCATTTTTTGCAAATTTTGACAGGTCGGGGGTCATAAAAAACTACAAAATATTGACCAAAAATTCGAAAATAAACCAATGATGCAGCTAGATAGATATTTTAATAACAAATTCAGAGAGGTATTCCTTTTTAAATCGGGTAAAAATTTCAAAAGTGATGGGCTAAGCAGTGCTGGGATCTGGTCACTTTTCTGCAAACCCATTTTTTGCAAATTTTAACAAGTCGGGGGTCATAAAAAACTACAAAATATTGACCAAAAATTCGAAAATAAACCAATAATGCAGCTAGATAGATATTTTAATAACAAACTAAGAGAGGTATTCCACTTTTAAATCGGGTAAGAATTTCAAAAGTTATGGGCTAAGCAGTGCTGGGATCTGGTCACTTTTCTGCAAACCCATTTTTTTTTCAAATTTTGACAGGTCGGGGGTCATAAAAAATTACAAAATATTGACCAAAAATTCGAAAATAAACCAATAATGCAGCTAGATAGATATTTTAACAACAAATTCAGAGAGGTATTCCACTTTTAAATCGGGTAAAAATTTCAAAAGTTATGGGCTAAGCCGTGCTGGGATCTGGTCACTTTTCTGCAAACCCATTTTTTGCAAATTTTGACAGGTCGGGGGGTCATAAAAAACTACAAAATATTGACCAAAAATTCGAAAATAAACCAATAATGCAGCTAGATAGATATTTGAATAACAAATTCAGAGAGGTATTCCACTTTTAAATCGGGTAAAAATTTCAAAAGTTATGGGCTAAGCAGTGCTGGGATCTGGTCACTTTTCTGCAAACCCATTTTTTGCAAATTTTGACAGGTCGGGGGTCATAAAAAAATGACGAAACATTGACCAAAAATTCGAAAATAAACCAATGATGTAGCTAGAAAGATATTTTAATAACAAATTCAGAGAGGTATTCCACTTTTAAATCGGGTAAAAAATTTCAAAAGGTTTGGGCTAAGCAGTGCTGGGATCTGGTCACTTTTCTGCAAACCCATTTTTTGCAAATTTTAACAAGTCGGGGCTCATAAAAAACTACAAAATATTGACCAAAAATTCGAAAATAAACCAATAATGCAGCCAGATAGATATTTTAATAACAAATTCAGAGAGGTATTCCACTTTTAAATCGGGTAAAAATTTCAAAAGGTTTGGGCTAAGCAG